>NC_044504.1:7628340-7653340 GCF_902362185.1 Chanos chanos | reverse complement strand
ATAAATTTATTTAAGGGATATTAAGGATTTTTTTTTTTCACTGAACTAAAAATAAGACATTATTCTTTATTCTTTATTCTTTATTCTGACTCCATTCTATCTGAATTGAATTCTAGTCATTTTGTGTAACTGTTATGCTCAGAGAAAGCTTCCTAACAAAAGGCAGCCACATCCATGCCGTTCAGCCAGCATTTTCAAATAAGATTTGCACTGATACATTCACAGCATTTAGAAAAAACCCTCTCAGGTTACAGTTGTTCGCTCAGTTCAAGGTGATTCAGAGGCTGTTGCAAGCAATTGTGAGCAATTATAAGCGATGGGAGTTGTCGCTGAACATCACCAATTGCTCAGTTACTGTTCAATCAATGGAAAGAAACTCTTCCCAGCAACTAGAAGCTATTAATTGTTCACGACATGGTATTATACTTTGAACCTTATACCATACAATGACAAGAGAACATATTGACACACTGTTGACAGATTTTTTTTTAATGACCGTTGAATGGTTTCAGGTAGGAGAATTTGTTTTGGAATAACACATACTCAAAAAGAAACAAGAGCAAGTTAGTCTTTTCTGACAAAAAAAGGATAGTTTACCAAAGGCAATTTATAGCTCAGAAAGAGAAATAAAAAGAGTCTGACAGACAGAGAGAGAGAGAGAGAGAGAGAGAGAGAGAAGGCAGATGGATAAAGATGAAGGTCAAATATGATTGAGAAGTTTGTCCAAATGTGATGACATAAGCAATCTGTAAAATATTATTGCACCTTGCTAGAGGTGCTAGGAAACATTTTGAAATTAGAAAGGAAAACTGCAAAGTTGCCTGAGCAGTAACTGCCTCAAGTGTTTCTCTCTTCTCTTCTTTATTTCACTCCTCCTCTTCTATTTCTCTGTCTCTGTTTCTCGTTCCAAGATTTCCTCCTTCCTCTTCTCTCTCTCTCTCTCTCTCTCTCTCTCCCTCTCGCTCTCTCTCTCACGCATGGACGGGTGCCAGATGTAGGGGAGAAGCGGATCTGCTTGTAATCGTATTACAAATGCTTTCCTTTAAGCTCAATCATAACTCTGTTATGATTGATACGAAACCATCACAGCTTTATATGACACAAATGAAGTCGTCTATCTCCCGCTGTATTGAGTCATCAATTTCTCCCCCCCACCCTTGCGATAAGGCTCGTTTACGATGCCTAATCACCTGTCTGCTAAGGACGGCTTGGGGGCTGATCAGATAGCACTTTTTGAATACTGCTACAACAAGCGTGACAATCTAATCCTTCTATTAAGATTGAAAGCCCCCCCCTCCCCCTCCCCCTATTATGACTCCTGCCCATGGCAATTCAGAGCTTTCTTTGTACATAAAACACTGACCACGATAAATCACTCCACGCAGTCACACGTTTATTGATTAGAAGCACTTCCATGTGTGCGTCTGGTGAATTCTGCACGGAATAAAGATGCGCTGTACGCTTTCCCTCCTCTCAGTGTGAGATCAGACCCAGGCCGTGGAAGTCAGGAGAGCACGACCACACACCCCACGGTTCACAGGGAGGACCGTACACCCATCTGCCTCTGAGATGTAATTCTGTAATGATAAATGGAAAAAAAAAATAAAAAATTTTTATTGCCCTAAACATTTAATTTTGTTGTGCACAGGTGACTTGACTAGCTAATCTGGTCAGACTAATCTAATATCAACTGGTCATTATAGACCACTTAAAGGATTTCTTTTGTCCCAGTGTTTCAGAACTACAACAACAAAACAACAAATACATCCATACTACTACTACTACTACTAATACTACTACAACTACTGCTACTACAACTATGTAAAGAGGAGCATGAAACCATTAAAAAATCATAGATAATCAGTCTAGATCCTAATGAAAACTTCATTCAGTTGTGCTTGGATGACACACCTCTCCTGGTGTCACTACTTTACTCACACTTCAGCAGAGAGAGAGAGAGAGAGGGAGAGAGAGAAGAATTCTTTTCTTCTGAGATTCTCCAGACAGAAGCCCAAATTAAAGCCCAGTTTTATTTGACTGAAGACAAGACGGGCTCAAGACCAGCAAGGCTTTTCCTCTCCCTCCTCAGTGGCCTGCAATCTACTCCCCTCAACTCCCCAGGCCCATCAATCTGAGAGAAATCTCTCTGTTTATTGTCAGCCTCCTCAGGAGGAAAAAAAAAAAAGATGGCAGGAGCTCCCTCCCTCCCTGGAGTCTTTTCAGAGGTTATAGAGTGGTGGTGGTACGATCGTTACTCACTGTTTTTGAATAAAACAACCCGGCAGTAGGCGGTTTCCCATGTATTTCTCTAATTGAGTATTGATAAGGATATGATAGCTATTATACCCCATTGATCTGTACACAATCATTCAGTGAAACATGCCATTGGGTTTGTGTACTCTCTGTAATCTCCTTACTGTCATAACGCTGCATTTTATAACACAGAGGCTTAGCCAGTCAGTAAGTTTGCTGTTACTTTGTAAATTTACCACATAAAAACAGTTGCATTACATTGCTAGTGCTGGATTAACTCCCAAAAGTGTTTGCATTTTCCACAGTTTAATGAATTTGCAGGGTATGAAATTGACGTAACACTTCATTTTACCCTGTACTTTTTCATATTTCAGAATGCACACACACACATACAGGATATCAGAGGGATTTAATAGTATAATCTGTTTGTTTTAGCTTCTAATTTTTTTTATCCAGTTTCAGGCCTAGTGTTTGGACCATTAGATTTTAAATATTTAACACCGCACATTTGAGATTCAGCAACAGAAAGTTAGAGAATGTTGTTCTTCTCCCCCGTTAGTGTCCTTCGCTGTATACTCTTGAATTTCTAAACACAGTTACTTTTATCTGATGTTCTACACTCTCTGGGCAAATAAAACTATGTTGAAGTAAAATAAAATACCTCCTCCTTGTGGAGTGAGTGGGAGGAATAAGTGATATGACTTAAATGTGGTTATGGAGAGTGTAGCACAGTAATCTATAAATGCTAATCCTTGTTCAGCTCGACTATATTAATATAATGTGTGGATGGAGGTTGGTTTTTGGAAAGAGAGAGAGAGAGGGAAAGAGAGAGAGGAGAGAGAGAAAGAGAGAGAGAGAAAAAAATGTCTTAATGCTGTTGGGTAAAATTTATTGATTGAGGATTCAGGCAGCAGTAAAAATGATAAATATTCATCATCGAAGGCCATTTTAAAACGATAATCAACGTTCCCATAGATTTTTTTCCCTCCCTTGCTCCAACACTGCAATAATTGTTGAACTAATGTTCCGTTCCAGCCATAGTGGTTACACGCTGTAACAGTCTCTCTTTGCATTGGTGGCTATACTCCGCGACTACATAGTAGCTGGAACTCTTTCTTGTAAGGGAGCTCATGACAGACACTAATAAGATTCGTCTCCTCTTGAAAGATTCAAAGAGAAAGACTCCCCGAATCCATTCTGAGCATACTCAAAGGCATGGGACTGTGCACTCCTCTGTCTTGGGTTTATTAGCATTCTCAGGTTATCTCCAGCCAAGCGAAGCCGCAGCACAGATGAATTAGTGAGAATTAAGGAGGGCTCTGTGGTCTGAACCTACTCCAAATCTCTGCTAAGATGAAAGGTACACAGCTACACCTCACCATGCTCTCAGCGCCCTGTTCTAGTCCTTCATCTACCTCCGCCCAACCCTGTCCTACGCCCGCTCCAACACCCCCCCCCCGCCCCCCCCCCCCCGGTCCCTTTTTCCCTTCCTCCCTCAGCTGGAGATGGTGCTGGCAGTTAATGTACTCTAACGTCTAGGTGACCGTGGGTTGCGCCGTGTGGGAGAACTTTTCTCAGGGCCGCAAGACCGCACGGACGATCGCTGCCGATTAATTACATCGCCGCGATGGCAGAACCTCGTCGCCACCATCGCCCTCGATCCCGCTCCAGGCCGGACTTCTTCTCCTACCCAATCCTCTCGGCCAATCATAGAGCCCGATTTCCAGCAGCCACTCACAGAGGCAGCTCAGTGCCAACATTTAGCTGTGCCAGCATACAGACTGTTCACAGGTACACTATCCTATCTTATCAGGCACTCAGGGACTCAGTTGTGAGTGGTTAGCATGCAGTGACAACTTCAGTCAAAAACAGTCTGCCAATGAGATAGCAAAGAGATATCAGATGTCTTAAAGAGGGCCAAGACACCCTTTACACTGTACACATTATCAGGTATCTTATCTGGTTATGATTTATGTATTTATATATGTGAATATGTTGTCATTTTTTTAGATGGAAGGAAGCATTTATTTATTTTTATTTATTTATTCATTTATTTATTTATTTTTATTTTTTAAGGCTGCAGGGTTTGAGTAGTGGCACTGACTGATATTCACTGGAGCATCATGCTAAAAAAAGAAATAAAAAAGAGAGAGCCACACCTGAAGTGCGTTTCAAGTGTAATTGTTGACGTGGCTTTATCCATGTCATCTTGTCAAATGTACATGTGTCTAGCTTTTTTGTGTGTTTGACAAGGAAATATATAAATAAATAAATACATAAAAGGCTCAAGGAAATATCTTGTCTCTCTGTTCAGCGTCTGTGCCACCCTCCCGCCCCCTTCCCCACTCCCCCCCCCCCCCCCCCCCACAGCCCCCCCCCCACAGCCCCCCCCCCCCCTCCCCCACCCCCCCCCCCATCCTGACTTGCCTGCCAGCCCAGCTTTGGAACAGACTGCCGAGTCTTCCTCTCTCCCTGAGCTCATTCACTATCACACACTGCCCCTTGTGCTGGACATCAAATGACCAGTCGACCCCCTGAGGAGCGCTCGAGTTTCTGCCTTCTCCTCTCTCCACCCGCCTGCTTTCCCTCGTCCGGGCTCCCTCACAGGGACAGTCGACATCTGCCTGTCTGAGGACAAGTGTGTGTGTGTGTGTGTGTGTGTGTGTGTGTGTGGAGTGGGGGGGGTTGTGGGTTGGGGGCGGGGGGGGGGGGGGGGGGGGGGTAGCGGGTGTGCACAGACTGGCCCCACCGTTTGTCCGTCTGTCAGAGAATCGCAACGACCTGTCACGTCATCTCGATGCTTTTTTACTCTGAGCAAAAAAGAAAAAAAAAAACAGCAACAATCAAATAAATACATAAATAAATAAAAATCAGTGTTGCCACGGATTCGAGATGCCGTGTTGTTTTTTGCCAGGCGGCTCCCGCTGATACACGTAACTGTTTCCATCCACCAATGTTTATGCTTTAATGATTATCACATAATCTAATTACATTCGCATTCTGCAAACGCCCGGTCTGTCGATGAGAGAGAGGCACTGGGATCGATGAAGACAAATTTGCATAAAAATCTATTTCGCAGCCTTGGCAGGATCAGGACTGAGCCTCCTGGATGAGAACACTTCAGGTCTGGCACGACTTGTCTGAAAGCAGCAGTCATTTATTTACCTCCACAACAGAACGCTGGCTTTAATTCTCCCTCCACCCTCTCGTCTTCAGGCGTCGCCAGCACATTTGAATCATTAAGGCTCATTTTTTGCTCTTGTTGATTTTCATTTATTTAGTTATTTATTTATTTTTTTGCAGAGACAATAGCTGGTGTGAATCATTCCTTATGTTTTTTGTTTGTTTGTTTGTTTGTTTTTTTTTAAATAAATGAACTGCTGCAAAGATGACAAATGAGGCATATTATTTGCAAACTGTTCAAAAAAGATGCTTTTATGCTTAGATATTACATACCATGTTTTTTTCCCGATTTTTTTTCATTTTAAGGATATGTTTTAAAGGGATACATGCAGATATATGTGTGTGGTCTACAGAAGTGTTTTCATATATTTTCTTTTTTTAAAAAAAAAAAGCTCCATTCACATGTAAGGAAAGACATGTTACTTTGTGCAGCTTTCTCTGCCTTTGTGTGTGTGTGTGTTTGCAATTACGTACGTGCATGTGTGCATGTGTGTGTTTGTGTGCATGTATGTGTGTGTGTGTGTGTGTGTGTGTGCATGTGTGCATGTGTGCGTGTGTGTTTGTGTGTACATGTGTGCGTCTACGTGTGTATGTCTGTGTGCAGAGAGATGAGTGGAGAGTTCAGTAAGTGATCTTGCAGGACTGTCTGTTGGCCCAGAGCCACGTGCATGTTACCGCGGCGATGGCGGACACTTGCACGTGCGGAAGCCTCCTGGCCCGAGCCGAAGGTGAAGGAGAAAGGGTTTCTCTCTCCTTGTCAGCTGCAAGGGTAATTACTGCTGGCTGAAATTACTCAACATTTGTTTATCGGCTCCCCAGAGCCCACTGTAAATAGATTGTCCGTTGTAGTCGGATCGCGTTAAAGCGCCTTTCCTCTGTAGACCTGAGGCCCCGTGTTTGTTTGAAGCTGCTTTGCTGGTGCTCATTTATTGAATGACCACAAAGCAAAAGAGTCCCAGGTCAATGTAACTATTTTCCGTTAGAGTTGGTCTGTCCAAACCTCGCCACTGCTTTTGTAACTAAGCAGTGCTTTGTCACCTTCATTTACAGACTGTGACAGAGAACAACAAACTCTTATGTCAAAACAAAATGCTACATGGATCCTGTTTTTTTCCGCTTTGCTCAAAGTCACAGGCTTCGGTTGTTTGGACTTAATATTGATTTCCACAGCCTCCCCCATGAAACACACAAATACACACACAAAAACGCACATGCACATCCGCGTGCACACACACACACACACACACACACACGCACACACACACTGGTTATTCTATCTCATTGACATAATGCATCCCCTAGCCCCTTACCCTAACCTCAACCATCACAACTAAATGCCTAACCCCAACCCTTACCCTAACCCTAACCCTAACCTAAACCTAATTCTAACCTGAACCTTAAAACCAAGTCTTAATCCTCAAACAGCCATATGAAGAAGTGAGGACCAGCCAAAATGTCCTCACTTTGCCAAAATGTCCTCACTCCCAAGGTCTAAAACTCAAACTGGTCCTGACAAGGATAGCTGTACAAGTACACACACACACACACACACTTCATGGGGCGGACGTCTGTAGAACGGGGGCCATGCATTTGTGTATGCAGTGATTGAAGGACTTGGGGGGGGGTGAGGTCTGGCCCTGTATTCATTGTGTTGGATGGTTCCTGTCAAAGATGACATTCTGAAACACTTGACCCACAAAAATGAATTCTCTGCCAGAGCCCGGTGACAGCAGAGAGCAATTCATTCTCTTAAAATGTGAGCAGATAAAAAGCAGAGGAATGCATAGTCCTGTCAGAGGAAGAACTGAGGGAGATGGAAAGGAGCAAGAGAGTGAATCTCTGTTTGAAAATGTGAAAGCAATACATAAGTAGCTTCTATACAGAAAAACAGCAACAGCGGGAAAACTGACGAGTGGTTATCCCCTCTCCTATCCTCTTCCACGATCATGATGGAGGGAAACATTGTAGCTGAAATGTGAGGTGTATATATGGGAGAGACATTTAGCTCTGAAAATGCACTAAAACATCCTATGTGTGGTTGGGTGACAGGCAGAGTGTTGCTCCCTAGTAACCAGACTAATAAAAGCCCATCTTTCTCTTACCGTCTACCACACACACACACATACACACACACACACACACACATCCCCCCCCCCACCCCGCGCGCCTCCTGTGTGCTCCTAATAACAGCTACCGCTGAGGTGTCTGAGCACAAATAAGAGGCTACCCCTCCCGGACATCTATCACCGTTCTCTGGAGCAACATTACACAACCCTAATGGCCACTTTGAGCTTCATTATGATATTAATTCTCAGTGTTTTTGCCGGCGATTTTATCTGTAATGTGACAGTAGCTTCGTTGCTTCCCAGAGACAACAACCTGTTCTCTCCGCGTTCCCCTTCAACGGATTTTCTATACTGTTGACTCGTCCTCCTTGACTGTACTTATAGAGGAGACATCTGATAATGCTAGCGGATCTCCTCTAGAGATACAGGGGCAATGCGCCGGACCCAAGCTCTGCCAACACCCTGCAATCTGACCTGGGCGGCAGATGGTGCGTTGCACTTTGGGGTCTCTGGAACAAGCGGCAACGCAAACATTCGATGTCATTTTGCATTTTTAAATACACATCACATTTCTCCCACCTGCAGAATGTCAGAAGCAGATAGCATCAGCTAACAGTCGCGGAGACAGAGCCGAAACCCAGGCCGCCGCCGCCGTAACACGTTTATTTTAACGGTGACATTTCACAAAGAGCGCGAGCCAAGCTCGGATAAATGAGACAAAAAAAAAATAAGTTCAAATAGTTTGTAAACCAAATTCGACGCTGCTTGCGCGCTCGCTTTAATCACGCTGGCTTAATAAATGACACAACTTACCATTTATTATTGTATGTAAACTATTTGAATCTAATATGAATATTTTTCCATAGCATACATTTATAAAGCTCTAAAGCACATCAATGGCAATTAACTGTGGTCATTTAACCCACAGACTCAAACATACTGCCCTCTGTTCAGTTAACAACAGACTGAAAACAGACTGGTGGGGGTGGTGGGGGGTGAAGTTGGTTTACATCTTGATTGAGTATTGTTTTGTAAGAAAAGGGTGTTGATACTGCTTTTCTCCATGTGACCATATGGAGGCTACCACTTTGTAGTCACTATAATATGTCAGTGGCCGTTTTCCTGAATTAGGTCCTTCTTGGGGAATTGTTTCAGATTTTACACTACACACTCACTGACTGAGGATGAAAGGCAGCAAGGCAAGAAACAAGATGTCATTTTTTTTTTTTTTTGCATATTTGACTTTTGCATTTGTATAAATATACCTGTAAATATACTTTATACCTGTCAAACATTAATAATACAGTAAGAAAGTTTATTATTATTATTATCATTCACTCCTACAAATTCTAACAGTGTTATATGATAACGTGCTACACACTGAATGACCTTTTGATTTTCATCAAAACGCAAACTCCCAAAACATGATAACTGAGGAAAATGGTGATTGTTCTTTGAGATTCACACGTGCGTTCAGACGTCTACGCATTTTGAATGTACAGGTCATGTTCATCGTACGCCGCATGAAACTTCCCAGCACATCAGCCAACATATGACAAGTCTCTGTCTCAGAAGTGCTCGGCAATAATGTAGCACAGATCACAACGTCTTTTAAAACCAGCATGCTTTTTTTTAAAAAAAACAAAAAAAACACAAGACTGGAGAGGAATCAAACGTGAGGAAGAGGTTTGAAATCTTCGCCAACATATCCTGAATACCATCAGAGCGCAGAGCTTAAAATAACCACACTGACAAAAAGACTGATGGAAGACAGGAAGAGAGAGAGAGAGAGAGAGAGAGAAAGCCAAAAAAGCAAATGAATGAGATATGTTTCAAATGCACAAGTAACTGTTCTCCTTTTTCTCAAAGCTCAAACTATCAAGAGGAGTAGTGGGGAGGGAGGTGTGTGGGGGGGTGGGGGACGAAATTGAGCTGCTGTCATTCCCAGTGAGGAATTTCATTCATCTAACGAGACTCTTCCAAACACAAGAGAAGAGCAAGATTGTGACACAAGTGAAGAGAGACGATAATTGCCTATAAAGACTAAGGAAGGGAGTGATGGTTGGATGTGGGAGATAAAGGAGTTGCACTGAAGAACATATTAGGGACAGAGAGAGAGAGATAGATAGAGTGAGAGGGAGAGAGAGCGAGAGAGAGAGAGAGAGAGAGAGAGAGAATAGAAAAGAGAGAAGTGGTTGGAGAGACTGGACATGTAAATAGCTCTGAAATGAGAAGTTTCTCTCTGCTATTGAAGTTGAGAAATACTCTGGAAGAGGCCATCAGGCCAGACCAAATAATCCTTGACTTAGCGTCCCAGTCTGAATCCCATATTAGCTGCAAAGATTTTAATGTAAATATGCCATTACGCTGTCATTACAGCGATCAGCCCGCATGGCTTACAGGTCAGCTCAGCCACTGTTAATTTTGCAGGCAAAAGCGTTTTTTTCTCTCTCTCTTGAAATGTTAATAACTTTCTATTAGTTAATGTACCGTGACTAAAATTCAAATTAGACATAATTTATTTTAATATCTGTGACTAGCTAGCCTGACCATTTAGCAATGGGCTCCCGCTGAATACAAGTTTCTAAATTGGAGTAATTTGCATTGGATGGTGGTTCGGGCCTTGTCTTGCGGTTTAGCCACTGTGAAAGCATTGATGATTCATTCCTGCTCCTTGAGGTACAAGTGTTCCGAATAGAATAATGCCAACCGTCACATTTAATATATGTTCATATTCGAGTTAGGCAGGAATGTGGTGACGTCTGAGGTGCTTGATGATAGCGCTAAAGGATTATATCACCACGTTTTAGCTAACAATATTTATACATGGTTTAATAGAATCAAAAACGTGTTTTTTTTTTAAATGAAAACATATTTTTTCTTTAAAACATGTACTTAAATAATTCATTTCGGAAAACAAGAGTTTTATGACATGTACATTTTATAGCAAATTAAATTCAGTTTACAGAATCAATATTATCATTAGAGGGCAAAAGTGCTATGTAATAAGGAGTTAATGTAGCTGGATGATGCCTTTTTAGAAGTAGTTTATCTTAACTAATTGATTAATTAACCAATTTATTTATTTCTTGTTTCACTTATTTTCAAACTACACGGTATAAAATTTCCCAGACCAGCTTTACAATAATAAAGAAAAAAAAAAGTGTAATCGGTCCCTCAATATCTCAGTATATTGAGGTATTCACTCTAAATAGCAGACATGTTAATTCACACTCATTAATAAGTGTCAGGTTTTCTGCATCATACAAACCTCTTTGTATCAGAATTCTCCTCATGGCACTAAACTGTTGTCCATATTACTGAAGGTGATGATTACAATTTTTTAAAATCTTGTTATTATTATAGTTGTTGATGTTGCATTTCTTGTGTTCTTGAAACTGTTGATGATGATGATGATGATGATGTAGTGATTACAGTGATGGCATTGTCTCTGAAGAAATTTTGATTTTGTTGTTGTCAGACGCCACTGACACAGCTGCTGTTGCTACCTTTGATGTTGATATTGATACAAAGCTTTTTTTTTTTCTTTTTTTTTTTTGATAGCGCTCCTAACGTACTCCTAATCTAGCCTGCCTCTTCCCCTGGCTCCTGAGCTCGCAGTGCAGGAATGGATGAGGAGAGAAATCCAGCTGATTAGAAACATCTGGGCAAGAGGAGGGAGCCCTCCTCCCTCTCACAGTGCTGGCCGGGATTTGACAGTGACCTCTGAGTGACGGTTTTGACCTCCACTGGTGTGCGTGCGTGCAGCTGCGAGAGAGAGAGAGAGAGAGAGAGAGAGACTGAGCTCAAGGCGCTGAATGGTACCACCCTTCCAGAGAATCTCTGATGGACTGCAGACATAATGTGGTGACACAGTACTCACATTTAAGCAAACAGAATATATTATTGGGATCATACAAAGGTAGTTGTCTGAAAGGTATTTTTTTTCTGTATTACTCAGTCCCTGAATGCTACTATTAAAACTCATGATGCCAAAACTGTTTTCTTCTTTTAGTTCCCTTAGTTTGGAGACATTTCACCACATGTTCTCAGTTCAAGCCATTTTTTATCTTTTTCCACTTATTCATTTGGCAAGACATTCCTATTATGAACAGCTTACAAAAAATGCACACAGGCAATTAGCATAAGCAATACAAATTCACACAAACAGATCTTTAAAGAGACCACCATACAGAGAGGTAGGGGAAAAAACACAGTCCATTTAAATTTAGTCTAAAAAAGATGAAATATAGACCTATTGTCACTCTGAGAAGTCATATGCTTTCTTAAAACAAGGAAACTTTTGTTGAGAGAAGACATGTAAACCTACTCACGCTGAGTCACATTGTACCTTCACAGTCTGTAAAAATTCTTGACTTCACAGACAGTACGAAACTGACTGACTTTAAATGGAGCTGTGTAAAGCATCTGAGAGTTTGTTCTCACCAAACAGTTTGTCTCTTTAAATGCTTTCATACGTCTTCCTGGGAAAGCCAGGCTAAATAATGGGAACCAAACAGAGTCTTTCAAATTTCACCTGACGGTAAGCTTGTTCACATCGGAACAAATTACACACACGCACACACACACACACACACACGCACACACACATATACACACACACAGACACACAGACACACACAGATGCAAGTGCATACATACACACACGCACACACATACACATACACACAAACACACACACACACACACACACACACACACACAGACACACAGACACACACAGATGCAAGTGCATACATACACCCGCACGCGCACACACACACGCACACGCACACGCACACACACACACATGCGCACACACACACACACATACACACACACACACATATACACACACACACACACATACACACACACACACATATGCGCACACGCTCACTTTCTCTGTGCTGTCTTAACCCATTCTATCACCTGTATTATTCAGTATCTTTTTTTGCCAACAAATATATTCATCTGTGGTTACAAAACAAGGTCCCAGAGACAAGGACATTCACTGTGTATAAGACGTCACTCGTATGACTTTCAAGCTTACTGCTGTGTTACACTACTAACTGTACCACACCTAATATCTGATATCTTGCTGGAGTTGATTTAATTGGAGTGATCTGGGATGATGATGATGGTGTTGATGATGATGATGATGATGATGATGATGATGATGATGATGATGATGATGATGATGATGATGACGACGATGAGGATGATGATTGTAGAGGTTAACTCTTTCCTCTACCTGCTCTTTCGATACCAAAGATGAATCAGAGATCAGCAACAAATATCCATTTCAAAAGACAGGTAGCAGTTCTTTTTTTTTTCTTCTTTTTTTAATAATCAATTACGAGAAATCGTATGCTTCGACCCAGGACAATGTATTAATACATAGCACTGTTTCATGTTTGTCAATACCTTTTTAATTTTTTTCTTTTTTTTATGTCAGAGCCTTTTCAATGTAAATTTTACCACAACAAAAATCTGCATGGATATTAATATTAATGTTTATGTTAATGAAGGTGGCTTGATGAGGGACACTTATTCATATTAGAATCATTAATGTAATGAATGCACAGAATTATCAGATACTATGTACTTGTGTCCTTGATATGCAATGAGGGCTTTTAAGACTAAACACATTGGAAAGATAGGTGTACCTAAGCTTCAGTAATCTGTGACAGTGTGCACAGAATAAACGTGGACTGAGAGAAGATTTCAGAGAACGTGTAATGTTAAACATTACCACAAAACAGAGCAAAAATTGAGTTCATTTGCATCAACCCCCCCCCCCCCCCCCTCTCCCCACCCCCCTCCTTTGAGAAGCACTAAACTGCTTACCACTATTCAAAGATAGCATTCAAATGAAGCCCAAATACGAGGGTGAAACCAATTTATCCACTGGCCACCAAAGTCGTTAGTCAAATGATCTATATTGAGATTTTGACTGCGTAAGCTTCTTATCACATCCGCTGTAGAACACACACTATTCTGACTCTGCACTGAATTTCCGAGATATAGAAATACAATAAATTTGACATTTTAAAGCTTTGGCTTACTTGTTAATTACAAACTCATTTTAAAATTGAACTCGGGGAACTCTATAAGTGTGTATTTGGATCGAGGAGTGTGCTTAGCTTTGGAAGGGTAGAGAAGGATGGATCTGGAAGGGTTCTTTTCACAGGAGATTGACTAAAGGTCTAGATTTCCGGGTCATTTTATTTAATTCCTCATCAAAGCGTATTCCAGGTGGGTTCCTTTATTTATTTATTTATTTTTTTGGTGGTGGTGCAGGGGGAGGCGGGCATGGGGTGGGGTGGGGTTTGGGGGGGGGGGGGGGGGGGGGGGGGGTGTTGGAGAAGGTGATTTATAACTTTCATATTGCTTCATAATTTCTGTGTGGTATGAATCCATGCTCTTTTCATTTAACTTAATATCTCGCACCTCATATTGCATTATCTCCAACCATTAAACAAAACGTGCGGGAAAGGCAGTTTGGTAAATTGAAAGGGAGGCTGTCTAGAAAATCACGTCTGAATCAGTCTAAGGGCACTGGGGCCCACATGCCTCATGTGGGAGACTTTCATTATTTTATGCTACATTCTATGAACAGGCAATTAATGTTGCTTTCCTGACTGTTCACTGGTAATCAAGGCATCTAATCTGGAAAAAAAAGAAATAATTACATTCGTAAAATGTACAGTGTGTGAGTGTGTGGGTGTGTGGGTGTGTGGGTGTGTGTGTGTGTGGGGGGGGGTATCTGAAAATACAAGAAGGGGATACATCTTTCCCTCTTTAGGGTCTTTCAGTCTTTTGGAATTTTTTGGAAACATACCTTTCTTCCTTACCTTGTAAACTTTTTTTCCCATTGTGTTCTGTAGTTTTTTAACTGCCATCTAATCTGTACACACTACACCAACACCCCATTCTCCAGATACGCACACACCCCACAGTGTGCCTGGGATGGAGGGCTGTAATTTTCGTGCCATGCCAGTCCCCGCCCCCTGGCCTGTAATAACTGGTAGAGTTAGCCAATCCATTGTGCCACCATTAAAACTTTAATATCAGCAATTATTTCCAAGACAAATTAAACAAAAACAGTCTTTCCCCTTTTGACAGGCTTGTTTTCAAAAAAGAAAGAAAGAAAGAAAGAAAGAAAGAAAGAAAGAAAGAAAGAAAGAAAGAAATCGACCAGTCTCTCAAAAGAAGGTTGTACTTAACCATAAAAGCATCAAGCTGGGCTGATGACACAGAGGTTAACCAAAACTGATAATCCAAAAAGACTAATTAATTAAATCAAAGTCTTAACAGTCTTTTAGCTCATTACTATGTCCCTAATCTGGTAGTTCACCATTTTGATATTACCACGCTATTTAACTCTTTTCTGTTTCTTTCTTTTTGTCAGCCCATATACTATTGGAATTTGTGTTACTGCAGTTTTCTTTTTGAAAGAATGACAGGCAAAAGAAGCGTGTGCTTTTATGTTTCCTCCCAGTAATTTTCAGCATTAAGAATTTTCATTTGAATAAGTATGTCACTGTCAGCTTCTCATATAAATATTTGTTAACCAAGCACAAAAGAACAAGAGTGTTTTATTCTACACTCTTTGATACTGACACTATTTATTGAAACCATTCATGGGATTTGTGTGATCTAATATTGTTTTTTTGTTTGTTTGTTTTTTATAACATCATCATAATGTTCTTTATCCAAGTGTTAACATTTTAAAAGCAATAATGGCATTCAATTTGATCAAATAAGGAGCTTGACAAGGTTAATTTAATTTTATTCTCCATGAGGGGACAGTTAGCAAACCCTTTAATGATGCCTATTACAACGTTGTTCTGTTATTAAGATGTAGTTTTCAGCATTAAAATCAGAGCGACTTCCCATGCGTTATGCACAGGGTGAAATATGTGATTACTGGGGCCAGTTAAAAATGGTCGGCGTCACAGGGAGAGAGAAAGTGCCGTTCATTCCTTAAGATGGATGGTGGGCACTTCCCAGTCGTTGAGGCCTCTGTTTATTTAAAGCAGGGGGATCGTTGGTGAAGAATAATTCTGGTCAGCGGTTGGTACCCAGTTTGAGGGGAAAAGAAGGACCACCGCCAGGCGCCTGACAGTGATGAAGCGCGTAGGCACACGCTGGCAGATTCATCTTGCGCCGTAGAACTCAGAGAAGCAGAGGAGCGGAGAGGGCAGTCACTAACTACACACTGGTTTCCAGGCACAAACAGCAAACAAACACGCTGCATCCCTGACACTCCAGCTTCATCTAACGGCCACGAGTTCCTTGTTGAGCTAAAGACACGAGTCTTAGGTGATTTGTTGTGGCAGGAGTTTGCGTTAAATGTGCACGTTGGTACAAATCAAATGGCGGACGAATAAAGGCTCCTTGCCACGTAACATCCGTGCTGTGATGTTTTTGCGCTCTGTCTATACTGTCTGTCAGAACGTCTGATGTGAGTCGTCCGGTATTTGAGCGGCTTAACAGCTAGCTCTTAGAAGACTTTGAAAATGTAAAGTAAGGCCTACTTTGGTTATGCGTGAGATGCTCAGGAGTTTATATTTATGTATTCAAGCTGCCCTCTGCTGTTCGCCGTCTCTATGACATGACAAAAAGGTGGAGAACAAAAGGGATTTTACAATTTACAGAGATACAATCCTTCTCTCAGTCACGAGAAAATGCCAGAAACTCACCCGAGAGAACAAAAACCTAAGAGGATTGTAAGACAAATTGTAACTCGCTGTACTGCACTGATTTTAAGAATCTGACATATTTGTATGTCTCAGACAATATGTAAATTAATATGTAACAAGACTTACATATCTTCTCAAATGCACCCCCCAAGTATCATGGCAATATACCTTTTAAGAGAATTATGCTGGAACCAGTCAACAAAACAATCAAGTTTACATATCATCACTACTACATCAGAAAATCCCCATCAGTAGGCCTACATTTTAGTCGTAATTTCTGCGCATCGCTTTATATAAAAAGTCCATTATGTACATTTCGTAACCATTGTGAAACAAACTGAGGTAGCGGTTGCGTGGGAAACATCGCAGAGGTAGCAGACTCAATATGCGTGCTTAGTAAATTTAAACATAATGGACACGGTACAGGCTGCGATTAAAAAGTTGCTGGTAATTATGATCGATTTGAGAGCTTTTATCATTTCCAGCCTTCTGGCTCGCGTTCTGATTATAATCGGTTTTCTTGTATTTCTCAGCTAACGAAAAATGTGGTGCTGTTTTCTCCTGTGCAGCTGTGTGATGCTTTTGATGTACATCTTCTTCACTGTTTTACCGTGGAGTGTGATAATAAGACCCTCTTACGGATTAATAACTTGCGAATCAAGGTCCCCATTCTTTTATAGGGACTACACCTTCAGGCCACCGTGCGTCCTTAACATTTTCACTTCCTAACAACCCACTATAAGAGCTCTTCAAGGACGAAAAGGAAAAGCTTTTGCACCATCCAATGTAATCATTATATTGTTGTTAATTTGTAAATATGTAAATAGAAAGTCCTCAGTCTAGCTTTATTCATAGGTCTTACATTAAAGAATACCACGAGTGCTTTAATCAAGCTCTCAGTGCAACAACCTTTATCTCGGCAGAGGTTATTTTTGCCTCTTGAACACACCAAATTTGACCTTAAAAGACGATGTTAAGGAATTTTTTTTCTACCTGACAATTAAATTATTATTGTGCCGCTCCTAAGTGCGCGTGCTGAATGATAATAAGGCCAAGAAATGCGTCTGCTCCATATGCTAACTAGGGCAACATATTTCCCCTTCCACATTAACATATCATCAGAATTCAGTTACCTGACACAATCACAGAGATCTGAGCTGCTGATGTGTCAGCTACATGTATATGTTGGCATAGAAAATCCGCTGCACTCAAAGTCAAGTGGATGTTAATACTTGGCAGACCCAAGTCGGCCTGATTTACTTCACAAAGCGCAGACGCGTTAATGCGATGGCTTCTCTCGCACTACCCCTCTTTAAAGAGGAAATTGTGGTTTTTAACCCCGGAATATTATCTTTCCTCCTGCTCGCTTTTGTGCGGGCTGCGGCTATACGTCGGTAAAGGAATTTTGCACAGCCCGCGTGCAGTCGAGACGCTGATAATCCTAACTCTTTAAACGCTGATAAGATGACCAATTTAATGTAATTATGAACTGGGTGGTACAAATGGCGGTACAGTAACTGTATCTTCGTATGCCTAATACACTGAAGTACTCTTACGATTTGAATCATGTCAGAATCCTCTCAACAATTACCTCTCTGATGACAATGCTACTGTGGAACTAATTTTGTTCAAAATTGAACATTATCAACGTAATTGGCTCTTGCGGAAAGATTGTGCGCCACAGTCATCACGCAGTGCACTATAAATACGCATATGAAACACATTAAGAGGCACAGCAAACACTATTCATCTCGGAAATAAACGCTGTTGACTAACACTATCATTACCTCCATACTTAATTACTTTTTGCTTTTTGATTTAATTGCTTCAATAAAAAAGAATCTGTAATGCATTTTTAATTACACTGTCCAAGTGACCCATGTAGAGAGAATTTTACAACAGAGGCGTAATAATTAGACTGCCACAGTCCAGTTAGAGGCTATTGTCTAACTGTCCGCTTTTGTGCTATTTCTGGCATGGGCAGCACTCCGAGACACTTGTAGTTGAACACCCGTTCCTTTTTAAAAGAACGTGACAATATTCGCAAAATGAGGGTGCGGGGACTGTCTAATTTGGGTTGTGTCAGCTATTCGAAGAGCCCCGAGAGGGAAAAACTCCTGAGATCAGTGAAGACAGTCTAACTGAAAAGTTCAGGCAGACCTCTGTTTGAACTGAAACCGTTCACTCTCTATAAGACTGCTGAAGTTTCCTATGTAATCTTGAACGTGTTTAGAGACATTAATCAGTGACTTGTAGTGAAGATATGGAGTTGTTAACAATAAAATTAATAAGTTAGTGATCATAAAGTAAATGTAATATGTGTTACATGATTTATTCCTTTTGATAAACAGAGCACTTGCATAAGGTAGTTGTATCTGTCTGAATGAGATTATATGGTTTTTAGTGTGACTATCCTCTTTTTTGTCATCCAAGGAAAATTAATGACCTGGGCCCAGCTTCAAACAAACTGTTATCGCCTACTCGGTTGACACTGCCATTGTTCTGACAAAAGACTATTAAGAAGGTTGAATTCTTTCATCTGCTAGATAAGTTGTTTTATGGTGGTTTGCCTTCTTTACGCCCTAAGTGCATTTGCATTTGCTGTACAACATAAGACAAGCAGTATCTCTACACTATACACTACATCTCCTGCTATTGGAGCCACATATCATGAGCACTAAGATACATGCTTACATATAAAGGCCTGACTTCTTCAAACGCTTGAAATCACCTCCCATTCATTCATTCATTCATTCATTCATTCATTATGCCATGCCATTACTTAACTGCACAGCAATTACTAAGAGGTCAACAGTGGTAGATTGGCCTGTTGTAGAGGCCATGGTTTGGTGGAGTGGCACCCCTCAGTCAGACTTTTTATTGAGCATCAGCGTGTCACTCTCTTGTGTTCCTTTTTGAGATTCCACATGGATATGAGATTGTGTTTAGGAATATATGTGTGTTTTATTTATAATTTATAGGAGTTTTAAGTATATTACCTGGATCCTCTAGACCATTCATTCATTCATTCATTCATTCATTCATTCATTCATTCATTCATTCATTCATTCCACTCTGTGCCAGCAGTCAATCCTATTAAAAATATGCTCCACTAATATACAGTGAACATTACAACAAAATAAGAAAAGATGACTTTTAATCTGTGTAATGGCCACATTAAGCAAGCATCTGAATCTAAATTGCTGGTGGACAGGTAGTTAAACTTGCTCTTATGCTTTCAGCAGAAAATGGTTGCAATATTCTTTGTTTTGTTTTGTTTTTTATCATAAACCATTTAATGGATTTTGAGTATGGGCACATTTGTAAAAACACAGAGGACAAAACAACAGAGTTTCTTACTGCTAACAAAGTAAAGTTGCGATGTTATGGAACTATGACAGTGTGGCACGTAGATGACTATACAAATGACTTGTGAAGTATATTAATGAATTTCATAACCATTCATCCCTATTATCTGTTTGTCTCTTCCTCATGAATGGGTTTAAAGTACTTTCTCCGAATCACACCTCAGAGTTCAGATTCACTGAAAACTACAGTCTGTTTTTTTTTTCAACTGCTTTGAATTAACTCACATCAGTGAACAAACATGCACATGTATGGCGGGACGATGTGACCTGCCTCGCCCAATACTCCGAGATATTATTTCTGATACAGTAAATAAAGAACTGAGGGGACCCAGCAAGAGAGAAACACTATTGTTCTGCTCCTGTTGGTCCTGACTGTTCATCGACACTGTCCCAGATCATTGCACACAATCTCTGCATTGCCGTGGTGATGCCGTGTCAGCATGTGGTGGTACAACGGTGTGGCCCTGTGGCATGACAGCCAGGTGGAAACATGGTAATATCTGTGATATTTCTTAGGGGGGAAAAAAATCACCCAAAAGCCAGGAAGCTGCATTCTTCTTGTGACCCTTGCACTCCTGAAAGGAACCCAAGGAGCAGTGAAACCTCCAAACAGATATGGCGAATACTAAGGAAATCAAGCACCCCCCCCCCCCCCCCCGCCAACGCACACGCACGTACCCCCCTTCCCCCCGTCTCCCACCCCCAGCAGAGAGGAGAGTCTCTTCTGTCTCCTGTTTTAAATGGGTGGCCCTGTCAGTTCACATCAGCTCCCAGCTCTGCCCCCCACCCCACCCCCCCACTGCTTCTACCCCTCCTCTTACCCCCACCAAGCCCCAGTACACTCACTGCTGCTCTCAAGACATCTTTTGAACTGTCTCGGTATGTCAGAATACAGTTAAAAAAAAAAAAAAAAAACTTCTGTAATGTGAAGCCCGTGCCAGTCATTCTAACTTCATTTTGTTTCTGAGCTGTTCATTTACATTGGCTAATGAGGCTTTTAGTCTGCCGTGGCTGAACTGCGTGTCCACATATTAAGACGGCTGAGATTTTACTTGTGTAGATTTTATGAATAAAACAGAAAGATTGAGTTAAAGCGTAATGAAAATCCCTGCTATGGAAATAGCGTCGTATTGGCAGAGGAGTGAGCAGCGGCAACAGCAGCGTTGCACAGGTCTGACCCTGTTATTCTGAGATGGCATGGGCAGGCGGCCATATTGATCGCCGTATTTTCTGGGCTCTTCGTTGGTATCTCCATGTGGACCAGGGTGTGTGTGTGTGTGTGTGTGTGAGTTGGTGGGGGGTGGGGGGTGGGGGGCTGGTCACTAAGAACCTCAAACCAAATGCTCTTTTAAATCCCTGTAACGGAATAAAAAAGAATGGGGGGGGGGCGGTGAGAGGGGAGCAGAGGATGCGTGTGCGAGGGAGAAAAGTTCGGAGAGAGCCGCAGTGCGGTGCGACTCAGGGGCTGCATTCTCTCCGGGCTTCCCTGGAGCTGCCGGGAGCATGGACAATTAGACAAGTCCCATGTGTCTCTTTGCTCTCTGCCTGCTTGGTGGGTTGCTCCATGAGTCTCGGTGCGAGAGAGAGAGCCAGCGTCGGCCAGGCCAGAGGCATCAAGCCCGGGGAAGCCTGTTCACAATAATCCTCCCCCGGCCCCAGGAGGCTGCCAGAGCACTCAGAGCCTGGGGAGAGAAAGAGATAGACTGCGGCAAGAGCTCATCAACACAAAGAGGAGCTTTTCTGTCTCTCTCTCTCTCCACAGACTGCTGCCGCTCTCAGACACTCAGACATACTCAGTGTTGTCAATACAACCGGCTGAAATCTAGTCTCAGATGTCTGCCCAGGGGTTATGTGCCGTTTTTTTTTTTACCCAGCACTCTTTTCAAAAACATATACATATACATTTTGTTTGAATGTATGCTGTGTGTGTGTGTGTGAGTGCGTGTGTGTGTGTGTGTGTGTGTGTGTGTGTGAGAGAGAGAGAGAGAGAGAGAGAGAGAGAGAAAAAGAGAAAGAACCATGAAAATAAAAAATCATTCTGATGAGGTCAGTGCACCTGAGTGAAAAGATTATGCATAAGGGTGCCAACACCCAACATTCCATCTTCTTTTTTCTTATTGCTCATTTAATGACGCCAGGTTACAAGCTCGTTGATTATTCTCTTAACAATCTTATTTGATATTTTGGAGTGTATCACCTTAAATGAATGTCTGGTTTCTCAAGCTGAAGTGATGCTGGAAAGGCGTCCCTCTGGTGCCTCGGGGGCTGGAAGGCTTCAAATGAGCCCGGTACTTCTAATGCCTGGAATTAAAGTAGAATCTGTACATGAAATTCCCCAGATCCGTGACACAATTTAAACAGCTCACTATGCATGTGCGATATAGCATCACCTTGTTGTACTACACGGGGTAAATCGCCCCGCATGAATATGACAACAGCCAAAACCATTGCCCTAATTAGGGGCTACATGCCTAAGAATGTGAGAGAAAACTTAGCACAAATGGAGAAAGGTCTTTCAGCTCCGTGCTACAGCCTGTCTCAGTCCCTTAATGTATGACCACCAACAACCGCAATCAGCACTGCCCAAATTTAAATGCTGATGATTCAGGAGGGAGAGGCTGCGGACCGCGCCTGAACGCGCGAGAGGTGATTTAAAACATTGTCTGTAATGAGGCTGACCGCTGCCGGCTCTGATCTGAATGTGATGGAGAAAATTAGCCAAAGGAACAGGTCAGGGACAGAACCGAAAAAGGGCAAAGCACAAATGAAACACGGCGGCCGAGTGTACTGTCACCACCTCTGTTTACCTCATATCAAGTAAATAGCAGCTAGTGGGTTTCATCTCTATACAGATGAAATAATCAATGCTGTTTGTGTGTGTGTGTGTGTGTGTACAGAGAGAGATGGAGACAGAGGCGTGAGAGAGAGAGAGAGAATGGGAGAGAGAAAGAGAGGGGGGAAGACAGAGAGAGAGAGAGAGAAAGGGAGAAGGAGAGAGAGAGGAGGGGGGTAGAGAGAGAGAGAGCTTTTGTATGTGTGTTTATGAGGCAGTAGCTTGTTTGCGAGGCCTCAGCAGGTAGAGAATAGATTGCCTCGGTTCACTTCTCCAGACTCACTCTCCTCTTGCTCACGTCTGATCCTGTGAACAAACTGAAGAAATCTGACCATACACTGAACAGCATGCCCACTTTCGATATGATGATATGATGGGGGGTGGGGGGGGGGGGGGGGGGGGGGATAAGCAGAAAAAATGTTATCCATCTCATAAGAGGCCCAAATAAACACAACTCTGGCGCTCTTACAGTGAGTTTCCGGCGATTCTTAACACAGTTCTAGTCTATCGTTAATTAAAGATAATACCAGACATTAGACCAACCAAAGGTCTATCAAACCAGAATTTTCCGTGTACTTTCCAAACACGGCCGAAATCCATTAGGACAATTTCAGACTTTGCGTCTGTAACTCAAGAAGAGATAAGAGAGCCAACAATCTGACACAGAGAGATTTTCTGACTGATGGAAACTAACTGATCCTGGAGATTGTGATTGACAGATGCTGACCGCCGTTCATCTGGCCCTGGCTTCGGTACGCCGCGGAGCACAGCAGGCGCTCTGAAAGGCTGGGGGGGGAGATTCACAATCAACTGGACATTACAGAGGTAAACAACAGGCCGGCTAGCAAAAGAAGAATGTGGGGCACGTAGCGCACTTCCATCTCACCGTGTTGCAAGGTTCACTGACTCTACTGTTTCAAAAATTGCAGGCTGGATGAGCACGGAGGTAAAACCTCATCGTTCTGCAGTTTGGTAAAAAGGCTCTGACTCTCTGGAGAAGAAAGGAAAAAAAAAAAAAGTCTGTCACACTCACCAAAGGGCTTGGTTTGCAGATGTAGCTTACGTATGTTTTATTAGATGTAAAACCTTAAAGGCCCTGGTGTCGCTGACTGGTTGGGATTAATATTTGGTAGTGGAGGTAATGGTCAGTAGTTTGGAATGGGACAGTGGAATCAGCTTTCTCTCAGATCACAGAGAGCTTGTTAGAGAGGACAAAAAGCTAACGCGAAAATAACAAGAATACTTTTCTAATCGTAGCTGTTCTGATATATATTTAGATGCTTTGCCCTGTGAGGCTAACCAACAGATGAGATTCAACACAAGGCTCTTGACTAACTTTCCCATTTAATGATGTATCTCAGAAACTTTGTTTTGTCCTTCAAGGCGTTGTTAGCATACCTAAAATAGCATTTACACATTCAAATAAAAAAAAATAAATTAAAAAAAAAAACCTTTGTATAATGCAGGTTACACAAGTGTCATCTTTATCTGCTAAACATTCCCACGAGCACAGCAAAGAAACGCTGAAGACTATTTACATCCTTAATTTTCACATCCATTAAAGAGATGAATGCTTTGATACCATTGGACTGTTTATCGCTGTACTCAGGGGATTCATTAAACCCAGCCCTGCCTTCAAAACATAATCTATTGCTTAATTAAACTTCCCAAATATGAAATTTGAACCCATGTATAAGAAGAGGAGTTATTGCTTTGTTGTTCTCTCATTTGCACAATATTTTAATGAATATGTTACTGAGATATATTACCATTTGCATGTAAATAAACTATCTCCTTCACCACTTAAAGGTTTTGATTTGTCTGTCATGGATCTCAAGCCAATCTTTTTTTTTTTTTCTTTTTTTTTTTTTATGCTTGACGAATCTCAGAAGAATAAGGATTCAAGCTCATTGACTGCTTAGTGAATTTCACAGCTTGTGGCTTGAGCGCACATCATCGCAACGTGTGAAATTTTAATCATAGATGTTACGAAGAAACAACGAACGTCTGACGACTATAATTAATGACTTCTGTCATAGAGATTATGATGGCAAATTTGAGCGTGCAAGTGTTTTAAAGAATAGGGTACAGGGGGGTGGGGGTGGGGGGGGGATGCATCTTACCCAAATAGCTTGGCATGAAACGTTTGCAAATTACAGGCCATTATGATTTTGTGTCATTCTTACTATGCTCTCACATGCTGTATAGGATGCCATTAACACTCATTTAATTGAACAACGTTTCTTTGAAGCATACTCCACTTCTTATTGGTCATGCATTAATTTCATGCCTGGCGTATCGACGCCTGGCATCTTCAGAATGATTAGAAACACGCCGCAACAACGCCTAGCGACTATATGTCACGCATCCTCGTTGCCTGCCCGCAAAAAAAAAAAAAAAATCCAGGTATTCTTCACAAATGCTCCCCACACCTTTCGACCAAGCGTCTTCTCCCATTGAAATGTGCATTAAAGGGGCCTCGTCCTGATACAAAGAGTGCATGTAGTCTATGCATTTACCATAATGAAAAAGGCTGTTTTGTTACAATTACAGGCACAAGCTGTTTGTGTTTATTAGGGCCTGGTGTTT